>NC_045716.1:23822435-23868781 GCF_009834535.1 Camelus ferus | reverse complement strand
TATTTGGGCCAATCTGTTGATGTAGGAACCATGGGAATTTAGAGCTAATGAAATAATAATACCTTGGGGGTCTGGAAGCTAGTAGGATATGTTGCTTGAAATTTGCATTTGTCTTCCAATGTAAATTTTGGTTTTGGTGTCCAGAATTTGAAGAATCCAAAGTAGAAGAGCTCAGTCATTCCTAGTCCCCTTCTGAGGTTCTCCTTTTTTAATGTGCTAACTTTTCTTCTACTCTCCTTAAGAAGCAGTTGGTCTCGAATGCATGAGTCCAAGTTCCAGGCATTTAGAGAAGGGCCCAGGTGGTGGTTGGTTAAGATCATGCTGCTTACCCACCAGTGAGAAGCTCAAAATAGTGCTCTTTTGCTTGGAGATGGCATTATGGTATCCTCTTATTCAGTTTCATGAGTTCTTCCTAAGTGTTCTGGTCCTTGAGGCTCCAGCGTTAGCTAAATTTAGGATCTGGGGTTCAGCAAATTGGAACAAGTTATTTACATATCATTCTTGTACAGCAGGGCTTCTCAAAGTTGCATGAGTGTTGTGAGTTTCCAAAAGAGGACTCTAGAGTAAACCATAACAAAAACTCAGGGACCACCGACTCCATTTTTCCCCCTTGACCTATCCTCTGACAGTGACATTGCATAGACTTCTCCTGAGGAAATTTGAGCTGAGAGATTCTCCAGCATGTCCCATTTAGACGGGCAGCACACGGTCCCCTTCCTTCTTTTTGTGCCTCCTCTTGGGGCTTCATTTTGTCCTGTGGAGTCATGGGAGGAGAGGAAATGCTCCGTTCAAAATTCTCACGGGAAGCATAGCTGAAATGTCTTCCCTACTGCATAAGCCTTCTAGATGTGAGCTTGTACCCATGGCCAGGAAATGAACCAGACACCTCCCCTGCTGAACTTTTCTTTTTTGCCCTGGTCATTAGGCCATCTGCAATGCAATAAGAGAGTTTTGATTATAGGTTGTGTGTTTGGACATAAGTTACTATAGAAGTCTTAGGAGTACAGATCAAGTTGATCTGTATTATGAGTAACATCGTAAAATCATTTGTACTAATAATTTTCAACATAATAAGAATGGCCTTGTTTCTTCCCAAATTTCTTCCCAGAACTGCATTTGGATCTTTTTTTTGTACATAGTAGTGTCAGGGGGTAAGACTATGTCTTCTTAGGAATGGTTAATTTCTAAATAGATTCTGGCTGGTCATGTGGTAAATTGGGAGCTGAAAAGTCCCTGCTGTGGGCCCAGCTCAGACACTGGTATTCTCTATGACCTTAGGTGAGTCACTTAAACTCTCTGGGCCCCAGGTGTCTATCTATGAAATTAGGATAATGATGCCTGCTTCCTCCCTCCCTCCTGGGGGTGGGGGTGCTAGAATAAATGAGATCATAAACTGGGAATTGCTTTGAACTTCTAGAAACAAAGCAAGAAGAGAATTTTTAAGGTTCTCTATGTTTTTTCCCCTTCCCTTGGCATCTAAATGCAGAATCCTGCAAACAGATCCCGGAAGAGAGAAGTGAGTTCAGGAAGAGATTCTGGTGTGTGGAATTTCCCAGGGGCCTTTGCAAGACCCCTGCTTTCACAAAGTGGAACGTGGAACATTACCCTCCTTGAAAGCACCATGAATGTTGTGAGATTTGCACTCTCTGTCCTTTATCAGTTGATAATCAGCTTCTGTTTATTGTGGGATATTTAGTCTGATTATTTCATATTTCTGCATTAAATCTTTTTTCTACTACATGTCAGGATTCAGGCAAAATCTCTACATTAAATCTTACTAAACACTCACTTGCTGAAATTCAGACACATTTGCTAGATATTTGTCCTGTCATTGGCTTGTTTTTTTTTTTAAACCATGTGCCCAGGAAGTCTAGGGCTGGTGTCCTAAGCTATTCTTTATCTTAGATCATCAGGATATGGCATCTCAGTGGCTTTTTGCTGTGAGGAGCCCAAACCCTTTCAGCTTTTTGCTATGCTTATATTATTACAGTGCCCGTTCTTCTGAGGACAAGATGGAGGCAGAGCTTAGAAGGACTTGCCTGAGGCCACAGGGTGACTCATGAGCACGAGGGAGGCAGAGGGACGTGAGTCAAGGATTCTTGCTCCCTGACCTCACTCCCAGACCCCACGCCACCGAGCTCGTTTCCTCCATAGACTTGCCTGCTTGGAAATCGGGTTCCAAAGCCACTTTGTCGCCTCCTCCCATCCACTATTAATCTTTGACGTAATTCATTTACCTAAGTCATCATCTGGCCCATTATCTCCTGGGGTTCTCGCTTGGTAGCTAAGGGTTCCCCACCTCTTTTCTACTAAAGTCTAGTAAGTGCAGCCCTCCATGTACCGCCTTTTCTCTGGGTTCTAGTCCCTGTGCCAGAGGCTTGGGATAGTATCTCACGGGGATAAGTGCAGAGCGGTTGCTCAGGAGGGAAGGGAAACTATAATTCATTGAATGGCTTCCATTTGTCGTGCTCTATACTAGATACAAAAATAACACAATGAACCTGTGAGCATGGTATTCATATTTTGCTGATGAGGAAAATGAGGCATAGAGAGGTCAAGTGACCTGCCCAAGGTCACATGACCGTCTACTTTCCCACTGTGCACCACTGCTTTGGGTTTTACTAGAAACCTCTTTGGTGGCCACACTTCCTAATAGTCATATAATTTTATCTCTTACATTTGTGTAGTGATTTATGGCTTGAGAAGTTCTTCTCAAATTTGATTTTGTTTTATGCTTGCAACAGCCTTATGACATAGGCACTACAGGTAATAATATTACAGTTTTTCAGATGAAGAAGTCCATGTTCCTGAGGTTTAGTGATTTGCCCAAGGTCTCACTATCTGATGACAAATCTATACCATATCATCTATTAGCAAAATATTCTTCCTCAAGTACTATTTTTATTATGCCACTCTTCTGATTAAGAAGCTTGCAGGAACTACCTGTTGCTAAATATATAATTGTCAGTCAGTTGTTCAATTCTCTTTGCCAGCTGACCTCCATCCATCATTCATTCATTCATTTATTCAACAAGCCTTAATTAAACACTTGCGATGTGCGAAGAACTGGGGATACAAAGAGAAATAATACATAATCTGGGCCCTTGAGGAGATTACAGTGTGGTCAGGAAGTCATGCAGGTCAACCCATTATTTTAATCCGGGATAATAAAGGCTATAATAGAGATGTCATGGGAGGCATAGAAGGGACACCTCACCCAGACAGTGGGCTCAGGGATGGCAGCTTAGAGAAGGTGGGGCTTGTGCCAAATCCTGTGGGACAAGTTGGGTGTAGGGTATGAGATGGAGAGGGATAAGAGATGAGGTTGGGAAAGCTAAGCAGGGGAGATCATGAAAGACTTTGTGGGCAAAGTAAGGAATTTAAACTTTATCTTATGGACTACAGAGAGCCATTATAGGATTTTAGACAGGAGATGACATGATGACACAATCAGACGTGCATTTTAGGGAGGTCACTATGGAAGAAGCATTGAGAATGGATTGGAGGAGGACTAGATAGGAGACAGCCAAGACACTTAGGTATCTGTTGCAGTAACACAGATGAGAAATGGAGGACTGGACTAAGGTATTTATAGTAGGGCCAGAGAAAAACTTTTGAATCAGAAAAATTTCAAGAAGTTGAAACCCATAAGGCTTGCTGACATGCTGGATATAGAAGGTGACAATGAGGAAGGAATCAAGGGGACATCTGGGGTTTTGGCTTGAGCAGCTGGGCAGACAATGAGACTATTTCCAGGGAGAGGGATGTAAGCGGAAGGGTTCCATCCTGAGCCCGCGGAGTTTGAGGTGCCTGTGAGACGCTTGGATAAAGAGGAATCTGGGCTGGAGTTGTAGATTTGGAAGCCATCGGCAGGAATGAGACATTGTAACCTCAAGAAGAGATGAGACTGACCCCGGGGAACCTGTGGCACAGTTGTTCTCACCCTCGGCTGTGCATTAGAACTACCTGGGGGAACTTCAAAGAATCCAGACAGCTCAGGTCACAACACAGACCTATAAAATTAGAATTTCTGGGAATGGGATCCAGGCATCAGTGTTTCTTTAAGAACTCTCCAGATGATAAAGTGGTAGCCAAGATAGAGAAGCACTTGGCATACAGAAGGAGGAGCAGGAAAAGCCTCATTAAAAATGACAAAAGGGAGAGGAGAAGCTCATGAGGGAGCCTAAGAAGCATTTTCTCAAGGAGCAGGAGAAACGGGGGAGGAGGGGAAGATGGGCGCCTGGGGTGCGAGAGGGCAGGAGGAGCACCCCTCTTCTTCATAATCTTCAGTCACTTCCTAAAGTCATCCTGTCCTGCAGGGACCTCATCTGTTTGCTCTTCCCTGCGTTTAACTTGATAGATGCTCATCTGTGTCTCCACTCAAACTATGTCCAGGATTCCTGCCCCTTCCCAGAATGTCAATCCATATCCACTCCTTGTGTGAGACTTGGCTGAAAGCTTTCCTCCAAAGATCTGCTTACTTTTGATTTTGATTCTGATTACCCCTCTTTGTGTAGTTCTTTATGCATTTAGTTGTTTATCAAAGATGGCCAGCTGTGGGGCAATGCAGAGAGTCCTCGACTTAGACTCTGAAGATCTGGGTTCAAGTCCTGGCTCTGGTACAAGTTAAAATTATCTGGAACTTTCGGGGGATGTCATTAAAAGGTCATCAGTTTCTTTACCTGTAAGGTAGTCAAAGCTGTAACTACTTTGAAGGGTTTGTGTGTGAGAATGTAAGAAAGCTATACAAGTGGTATAACGTAGGGCGGTAGTGTTAAATTTTACCCTTGTTAGTAGGTTTTTTGCAATCATCCCAAAGTCTGTGTGTGTGTGTGTGTGTGTGTGTGTGTGTGTGTGTGTGTGTTTGCTTGATTTTCTAACTGGATTATGAATTTAAAGACAGAAACTGTTTTGATTCTTTTCTGCCTCCCTTAAAGGGGCTCGTGGGCTGTTGAGACCCTTAGGCAGCCACACATTTGCGGGCTCCCGCTGGTTAACCACGTGCAACAGCCCTGAGGATGTTGCTCGCAGGTGACAGGACTTCTGGACCAAGAGTCTGATGACAGCCTGCACAGACATGGGATATCACGGGGTCAGTATCATCTGGTCCGAGTCTGTAGGCTCCAAACACATAAGGGAAAAATTCTAGGTGCGTGAGGAAACAGGACAGGATTGGGGCAAAACCATTTGATGGCTCTTCAGCTTGGTCTGAGGAAAATCCAAAATCCTTAAGCCTACCAGACATGATTAGTGGGTTTACAGAGTGACCTCTCTGACCTCATCTCCTGTGACTCGCCCCTTGCTCATTTCGTATCCACCTGTCTCTTTACTCTTCCCTGGACACACGTGGCATGCGGCTGCCGCAGGGCGTCTGCAGCTGCTCTTCCTCTGCCTGGAACGCTCTTCTCCGGATAGTCATTTGTTTCATCCCCTCGCCTTCTTCATGTCTTTGCTCCAGTGTTACTGTCTCAGGAGGCCTACCCTGACCACCTTTCTAAAAGTGTGATGCTCAACATTTTGTATCTTACTGCATTGCTTTTTGTTCTCCTGTAGCACTTGTCATTATCTGCTGTAATATGTGTTTGATTCATTTCCTACTGTTTTTCCATTAGAATGTAAACTCTATGAGGACCATTTTTTCTATTTTTTTTTAAACTGCTGTATCCCTGGTGCCTGGACAGTTCTTGGAACATAGGCACTCAGTATTTGTTGACGAATGAATACATGAGTAAATGAATGAATGAACAAAGTTTACTTATCAATGGCCAAGATGCTTTGAACTGGTAAAGACTTAACAGGTCAAGGTATCTGACTCTTTCTTACTCTGTTTCCTCTTGGTTTCTTTATAGGACTTTATTTAATCAAATTTGGGTGAAAACTCATTAATTCCTGTGGGGAAATGACTCTTTAGCTTCCTGGATTTTTTGTTTGTTTTCTCTCAAAGGGGATAAATCCTGAAGAGGAGTTTACTGAATCTTACTTTAAACTCTCTTTTCTTATGTCTCCTGAATGTGACTCCCAGTCTTCTGGAAATTCCTTTCTTTGGAACAAATTTTCTAAAAACGTGAGCCCTTTCTTTGAACCTCAAAGGCAGATGAACAGAAAAGAATTAGGACATTATGGTTTGTACACGTGTGGGATTAACTCTCTGATGAGGTTAATAGGGTTGGAAGCACAGAGTTTGGATAAAGTTTCAGAAGCTAAAATACAGTGAACTACTTGTGAGGGGGCATTTGAATGTAGGGGGACACCATTCTCTCCCTCTATTTTTTTCAGAGTGAGCACACAATTGGTGTCTGCACGAACCAATGGTCCTACCCAGGAGAGCAGCTGCAGTGTGATCTACAGCCCCTCTGTTCCCTGCTCAGATACATGGAGGGGTTCAATGTGAAGTGTGGTTTCTTTTTCTTTTATTACATTTTCTTTTTTACTGTGGTAAAATAGACATAACATACAATTTACCATCTTAACCATTTTTAAGTGGCAGTTCAGTGGTATTAGACATCTTCATATTGTTGTGCAGTCTTCACCATCATTCATACCCAGAATACTTTTCACCCTGTAAAGCTGAAACTCTGTACCTATTAAACAGTAACTCAACATTCTTGAAGTGTTGTTTCTTTTGTTTCTCATCTGACTCATCACAAACTCATTCAGCTACACCATAGGTGGGAGTACGTCACGTGAATGAAAATATCTCACAGTTTTATTATTTCAAAACCAGGTTCCAACAGAGGCTGGGAAACCATCTGGCAAGGATGCCCAGGCAGAGATTTCTGGGTTACGTGGGAGTTTGCACCTCTACATCATAGAATCATAGAGTTGGATCATCTGGTTCAACTTAGAAATCTTCTAACTCAGCTCCCACTTCAAAAGTCCCTCTGCGGTGACCCTGACTAATGGTCACATAGTCTTTTCTCAGGCAAGGTTAATGATGAGAATGATGTTTTGGGGACTGTTAAAAATAAAAGGAAATTTCTTCTTGAATTGGGTAAAATTACTTTCCTTTTAACTTGTTCCTATTGGCTGTACTCTTACTCTCTCAAGCAATGTAGAATTGCTCCTTATTCTAAGTGGTAGTCTTAGATGCTTGCAAACGCTCCTAACATCTTTATGTCTTCTTTAGGAGAGAAGTCTTCATCACACTCCTCCGGAAGAACTCCAGCTTGCAACGCCTCTCAGGATGTCCTGGCTGAGCAGGGTAGGGCACAGAGTTCTGTTTCCTTCCTATCTGGACACTGCTTCTAATAATCTACCTAAGATTCCTTTAGGCTTTAAAATTTTAAATTGTGATAAAATATGCATAACATAAAAATTACCGTCTGAATCACTTTGAGGTGTACAGCTCAGCAGTGCTAAGTATATTCGCATTGTCGTGCAACCAATCTCCAGTAGTCTTTTCATCTTGGAAAACTGAAACGCTGTCCCCTTTAAACGATAATTTCCCATTCCCCTCCCTCCCTGGCCCCTGGCAACCATTATTCTACTTTTTTAATCTATGAATTTGACTACTTTAGGTGCCTCACATGAGTGGAATCACACAGTATTTGTCTTTGGCTTATTTCACATAGCATAGTGTCCTTAAGTCTCATCCATGCTGTCGCATGTGCCAGAATTTCCTTCCTTTCTAACGCTGAATTCTATTTCATTGTTTATCCATTCAGCCATCGACGAACACTTGGGTTGTTTTTATCTTCTGGCTATTGTGAGTAATGTTTCTATAACATGAGTGTACAATGATCTCTTCTAGACCCTGTGTTCAGTTCTTTTGGATATAAACCCAGAAGGGCAATTGCTGGATCATATGGTAATTCTATTTTTAATTTTTTTGAGGAACTGCCATATTGTTTTCCATAATTGCTAATCAATTTTATATACACATCAACAGCGCACAGGGTTCTAATTTCTCCACATCCTTGCCAATACTTGTGATTTTCTATTTTTTAATTTAAATTTTATCTTTTTATAGTAGTCATCCTAACGGTCACGAGGTGGCATCTCACTGTGGTTTTGATTTGCGTTTCCCTAATGATTAGTGATGCTTCACATCTTTTTATGTGCTTTTTGGCTATTTGTAATACTTTCCTTGGAAAAATGCCTCTTCAAGTCTTTTTCATACTTTTAAGTTGAATGTTTGAGGGTTTTTGTTGTTGATTTTTAGGAGTTCTTTTTATGTATTCTGGATATTAATCCCTTATCAGAATATGCCTTGCAAACATCTTCTCCCATTCTGTGGGCTGTCTTTTCACTCTGTTGATTGTGTCTTTTGATGCGCAGAAGTTTTAAATTATGATGTAGTCCAATGCATCTGTTTTGATTTTTGTTGCCTTTGCTTTTGGTGCCATGTTTTGGGCTGTGGCAGTTTTTCTTATCGCGATCACAGCTCGCGGCGCTCTTGCTATGACCTCAGTCGATCAGAAGCCCTCGTCAGATCTGTTAGGCTCTTAAGCCTGGTGACCCTCATTCTACCTTCTCAACCCACGTTTGCGTCTCTAAATTCTGCTCACCCTTAAAGGCCCAGGCCAGCTGACTCTTCCAGCAAGAATCCCACTGATATTCCCCAGTCAGATGTAATCTTGTCTTCCCCTGGCCCTTGTGTTTGATTACAGTTCTATCATAGTATTCTCTGAATTAAATCTTTTGATTTATATGTATCACACCTCTCTGTCGACTGTGAACTCCGTGGGGGTAGGGACGGTTTTTCACGTGTGTGCCCCCTTCAGTAGCTAGCATCGTGTCTTGTGTGTAGCTGTTTCAGCAAAGATTAGTTGATGTGGCAATTACACGCTGGGTTTTGCTCCATGAATTACAATACTCATTGGGAAAGCTCTTTTCATTGGCATGGGAAGAAATAAACTGATTAAAAAACACGGGTTTTAGAAGTCAGACCTGCACTTGAATTTTATTCTTGTCACTTACAAGATACATAACTTTGGGAAAGTTAATTAATCTCTCCATGCCTCAGCTTTCTCATCTGCGAAATGGACATGATGAAAAGAACCTAATTTACTGGGGTTCATGAGAGGATCCCATGGAATAAGGCATGTGAGCACTCAGCATTGTGCCCGGCACACACTAAGTGCTCAGGGAAAGTTAGTGATGATTATTTTTCACTTGTATTTGTAAACAATTGTTCTTTTGGACTGTTCACATGGAATTGTGACTGTCCTCCTTAGATTGTGAATTCTTTTTTGAGGGGAGGGGGAGGTAATTGAGTTTTTAAAAGTTAATTAATTAATTGAAAAAAATTTTTTTATTGAGTTACAGTCATTTTACAATGTTGTGTCAAATTCCAGTGTAGAGCACAATTTTTCAGTTATACATGAACATACATATATTCATTGTCACATTTTTTTTTCGCTGTGAGCTACCACCAGAGCTTGTATATATTTCTCTGTGCTATATAGTATAATCTTGTTTATCTATTCTGTATATACCTGTCAATATCTACAAATTTTGAAATCCCAGTCTGTTCCTTCCCACCTCCCGCCCCCTTGGCAACCACAAGTTTGTATTTTATATCTATGAATCTGTTTCTGTTTTGTATTTATGTTCTTTTTTTTTTTTAATTCCACATATGAGCAATTTCGTATGGTATTTTTCTTTCTCTTTCTGGCTTACTTCACTTAGAATGACATTCTCCAGGGGCATCCATGTTGCTGCAAATGGCATTGTGTTGTTGGTTTTTATGGCTGAATAATATTCCATTGCATAAATATACCACAGCTTCTTTGTCCAGTCATCTGTTGATGGACATTTAGGCTCTTTCCATGGCTTGGCTATTGTAAATAGTGCTGCTATGAACATTGGGATGCAGGTGTCTTTTTGAAGTAGGGTTCCTTCTGGATATATGCCCAGGAGCAGGATTCCTGGGTCATATGGTAAGTCTATTCCTAGTCTTTAGAGGAATCCCATACTGTTTTCCACAGTGGCTGCACCAAACTGCATTCCCACCAGCAGTGTAGGAGGGTTCCCCTTTCTCCACAGCCTCTCCAGCATTTGTCATTTGTGGACTTTTGAATGATGGCCATTCTGACTCGTGTGAGGTGATACCTCATTGTAGTTTTGATTTGCATTTCTCTGATAATTAGTGATATTGAGCATTTTTTCATGTGTCTATTGATCATTTGTATTTCTTCCTTGGAGAATTGCTTGTTTAGGTCTTCTGCCCATTTTTGGATTGGGTTGTTTGTTTTTTTCTTATTAAGTCGTATGAGCTGCTTATAGTATTCTGGAGATCAAGCCTTTGTCAGTTTCATCATTTGCAAAAATTTTCTCCCATTCTGTAGGTTGTTATTTGTTTTACTTATGGTTTCCTTTGCTGTGCAGAAACTTGTAAGTTTAATTATGTCCCATTTGTTTATTCTTGCTTTTATTTCTATTGCTTGGGTAGACTGCCCTAGGAGAACATTTTTGAGATGTATGTGAGATAATGTTTTGCCTATATTTTCTTCTAGGAGGTTTATTGTATCTTGTCTCATGTTTAAGTCTTTGATCCATTTTGAGTTTATTTTTGTATATTGTGTAAGGGTGTGTTCTAGCTTCATTGATTTACATGCTGAACATCAACAAGAGAAAGGACAAAAACCACATGATCATCTCAATAGATGCAGAAAAAGCATTTGATAAAATTCAACACCCATTTATGATAAAAACTCTCACCAAAGTGGGTATAGAGGGAACATATCTCAGCATAATAAAATATATGACAAACCTACAGCCAGCATAGTACTCAATGGTGAAAAACACAAAAGCTTCCCACTAAAGTCTGGGACAAGACAAGGCTGCCCACTAACACCACTCCTATTCAACATAGTCCTGGAAGTCCCAGCCACAGCAATCAGGCAAGAGAGAGAAATAAAAGGGATCCCAATTGGAAAAGAAGAGGTAAAAGTGTCACTATATGCAGATGACATGATACTATATATAGAAAACCCTAAAAGGTCCACACAAAAACTACTAGAACTAATTGAAGAATTCAGCAAGGTAGCAGGTTACAAGATTAACATTAAAAAATCAGTTGCATTTCTTTACACTAATGATGAATCAACAGAAAATGAAAGTAAAGAAACAATCCCCTTTAAAACAGTACCCAAAGTAATAAAATACCTAGGAATAAATCTAACCAAGGAGGTGAAAGACTTATACATGGAAAACTATAAACCATTGATGAAGGAAATTAAAGAAGGCTTAAAAAAAATGGAAAGATATCCCATGCTCCTGGATTGGAAGAATCAATATTGTTAAAATGGTCATACTGCCCAAGGCAATATACAGATTTAATGCAATCCCTATCAAATTACCTAGGACTATACTTCACAGAACTAGAACAAATCATAATAAAATTTATATGGAACCACAAAAGACCTAGAATTGCCAAAGCATTACTGAAGAAAAAGAAGGAGGCTGGAGGAATAACTCTCCCAGACTTCAGACAATACTATAAAGCTACAATAGTCCAGACAGCATGGTATTGGTACAAAAACAGACATATGGACCAATGGAACAGAATAGAGAGCCCAGAAATGAACCCACAAACTTTTGGTCAACTAATCTTCGACAAAGGAGGCAAGAATATACAATGGAATAAAGACAGACTCTTCAGCAAATGGTGTTGGGAAAACTGGACAGCAGCATGTAAATCAATGAAGCTAGAACACTCCCAGTACACCATACACAAAAATAAACTTAATTTATTTATTTTTGATGGAGGTACTGGGGATTGAACCCAGGACCTTGTGCTTCCTAGGCACGTGCTCTACCACTGAGCTATACCCTCCCCCACCTTAGATTGTGAATTCTTAATCTCAGGCACCCTGCCTCTGTATCCCCCCAGGGTCTAGAAAAGTGTCCAGCAAACTGTAGTCATCAGTGTTGGATGAATGAATGAATCTGAGATTTTTGAACTGCAGTTTCACTGTTCTACATATGTAAATATGACTTTTATTAATAAACATTGCATTGTGGGGCCTTATAAATGAATACTATCAGTGATTTCCTTAGGTGTGTGGAAGACAGTGTGAAAGAGACTTGCAGATTATGAACTTGAAAATAAGCAGAATGAATTAGAATGCCACAGTAGAGGACTGGTAATAGTAGGAGCAGACACGTGGAGTGGAAAAATTAATGACTAAGGTAGATGTTGGGGATGGCTTTATGGAGATGAAATTTGAACTGAGATTTTGAGAATGAGTACAATATGGGTTGAGTAAATCATCTGCTTATTTAAATCCTAGTTGTTCATTAAAGACCAGGACAGATGCTTCCTCTACTGAAGACATTTGTCTTATTCCCCCCTGCATGTGGTCTATCCCTCCTTTGAGCCTGGATGGTGCTTTATTTCTTATTGCCTTACCATCTTCAGTTACAGTCCTTGGTGTGCACGAGGTGATCAAAAATTTTTGTACATTGAATCATATCATCATCACTTACATGCGTAGCTGAGCGCCTGCCTCTACCCCTGACTAATTGCAAGCTCTTTTAGGGCAGAAGTTGTGTCTTTGCAGTTTTCTAGTTCCTGGAATGTGCCAGGAACCATGCCAGGCACTCTGCAGACCCTTTCAGCCACCCTATGAAGAAGATATTATTATCAGAATTTTGTTGACTCGTTAGTCATTTATTTCAAATTGCAATACTGGGTATTAATGTAGTTCATATGACTCATTAAAATGGTTACCACTGGTATTATCAGAATTTTTGAATGAGGAAACTGAGGCTCAAGTCACACAAGAAGTTAAGTGGTTAGGCCAGGATTGGAACTCACTTCTATTGGGCTCCCAGACTGCTGCTCTTGACCATTCAGCCTACTGTGCAACGCATAGACACTGCACGGTTAGGGGGAGAGCTGCTGTCATAGAACCTGGTGACCAGGCCATGTGACAAAAGACTTACTTGTTCATGGGCAGAGAGCGCCACACTGACCTGTTCCCTTTCCAACAGTGTCATTTTTTCTAGACATCTAAGGACTCAGGGAATCCAGTGATCAGTAGGTGGCACTAGAACCTCATATGATAGTATGATAATTTCTCCAGTTTGCTTCCAAGGTATAAATGGTGAAAAGTTGTTCAGTTAAGTTAGAGTCTAGGTGGCATATTGGGGCATTGTGGGCAACCACGTTGAAGATGTAGACTGACACCAGATCGTGGGGCATTCAGTCTTCTGAGCTTTCAGTCAACACATACACTTATTGGGCATACACCATGAGCAGCCCCTGTTTTTGATGCAGAGGGTACCTTGGCAAAGAAGACAAACAAAATCCTTGTTCTTGCGGGCCCCAAGTTCCAGTAGAGGGAAAAAGACAATAAACAAGTAACATGAAAACAAGATATCAGGAATGAAAAATGCTAACAACAATGACAACAGAAAGAGGAGTGTGTGGTGGAGCGTGGTCGGGGCACTACTCTTTCAGATTAAACGTCAGAGAAGTCTTCTCTAAGGAGGTGAGCTTTAGCTGAGACTTAAATGAAATAAGAAGCCCCGTCCACAAACCAGGGAGGAATCAGCTTGTCCTGCTAGAATCATCAAAAGAAGGCCAGAGTGGTTGGAAAATGGTGAGCTAAGAGGACAGTGGTACAAGATGAGGTCTGGCGGGGCCCCACCCTAGGAGGCCCTGGGAAGTTCACTGCATTTTATTCCCAGTGTAGTGAGAAACTACCAAGACTTCTAAGCAGGGCTGTGACATGATGTGGTTTACATTTTCCAGAGGAGAGGGAGCCCCATCAGGAAGCTATTGCTGTATTCTAGGAAAGAGACAGTGGTGAGCGGGTGATAGGAGTAGACATGACAAGACTGGCGAATTTCAGCTGCTCTGTATTTTGAGATAGAAACCATAGGGGTTGCTAATGAGTTTCGTTTTGGTGGAGGGAAAGATTACATGAAGAATGACTCCTAGGTTTTTGCTTGAGCAATGTGGCTAGTGCTATCAAGTTACTGAAATGGGAATTGAGGAAGAAACAGGTTAAGTCAAGAGTTCTGTTTTGGCTCAAAATGGATTAAAGACCTAAATGTAAGACCATAAACTCCAAAACTCCTAGAGGAAAACATAGGCAGAACACACTTCGACATAAATTGTAGCAGTATTTTTTTGAACCAGCTCCTAGAGTAATGAAAATAAAAGCAGAAATAAATAAATGAGACCTAACTAAACTTAAAAGCTTTTGCACAGGAAAGAAACCTATAAACAAAACGAAAAGACAACCCACAAAATGGGAGAAAATATTTGCAAAGAGTGAGAATGGCAAGGAGTTAATTTCCAAAATATATAGACAGCTCATACAGCTTAATATCAAACAAAACAACCCAATCAAAAAATGGGCAGAAGACCTACATAGACATTTCTCCAAAGAAGACATGCAGATGGCCAAGAGGCACATGAAAAGATACTCAATATTACTAATTATTAGAGAAATGCAAATCAAAACTACAGTGAGGTATGACTTCACACCAGTCCCAATGGCCATCATTAAAAAGTCTACAAATAATGAATGCTGGAGAGTGTGTGGAGGAAAGGGGACCCTCCTACACTGCTGGTGGTGCAGCCACCATGGAGGACAGTATGTAGGTTCCTTAAAAGACTAAAAATAGACTTACCCTATGATCCATCAATCCCACTCCTGGACATATATTTGGAGAAAACTATAATTTGAAAAGACACATGCACCCCAGTGTCCATAGTAGCACTATTTACAATAGCCAAGACATGGGAACAACCTAAATGTCCATTGACAGATGACTGGATAAAGAAAATGTGGTTTCTATATACAATGGACTATTACTCAGCCATAAAAAAGAACAAAATAATGCCATTTGCAGCAACATGGATGGACCTAGGCATTATAACGTTAAGTGAAGTAAGTGAGACAGAGAAAGCCAAATATCATATGATATCACTTAAATGCGGAATCTAAAAAAAATGATACCGATGAAATTATTTACCAACTGGTAATACACTCAGACATAGAAAACAAACTGGTTACTAAAAGGGAAAGGGGTCAGGGGAGGGATAAATTAGGAGTTTGGGATTAACATATATGGGCTACTATATATAAAATAGATAAACAACAAATACCTACAGATAGCACAGGGAACTATATTCAGTATCTTGTAACAACCTATAATGGAAAAGAATCTGAAAAAGAATATCTATATCTCTATATCTATTATCTATCTATCTATCTATCTATCTATCTATCTATCTATCTATCTATGTATCTATCTATGTATCTATCTATGTATCTATCTATCTAACTGAATAACTCTATTGTACACCTGAAACTAACACAACATTGTAAATCAACTATACTGCAATTTAAAAAAGGACTTCTGTTTGGGAATGCTAAGATTGAGATGCTATTTGACATCCAAATGGAAATGCCAAGTAGATGATTAGATATATAAGTCTGAGGTTTAGGAAAGAGATTGGAGGTGAAGATTGGAGAGTCTTAGAAATACTGATGATGTTTAAAGTCAAAGGACTGGACAAAATAACCTGTAGTTTGGAAAGAGGGGAAGGTGGCTGAAGAGTGAGCCCCAAGGGGAAGAATGACGGGCTGCCGCGAAATAAAGATCAGTTTTCTACAAGAGAATGAGAATATTTGATTTAGGTATTTTTGGAGGAATCGCTGTGAATTGTCCTCACAGTTTGCATGATTCAGTCAGAGTCTAAGAATAGTGCTTAAGGGAAACTGTCTTCCATTTGGACTTTTCAGTTGAGGAGATTTGGAAGATTGCTATATGGCCTAGACTCAGACAGCTTCTTTTTTGCCAGGTGTAGAGCCCACTTCTGGTCAGCCTGTAACACATTAGGATGTTTATCCTGCCTCCTTTACTACCCTTCTGAGGGCAGGCTCCTACTTCTTGTCTTTAGCTTTGGGCCTTTGGGTGGGGTAGCCACCCAGGCTGCCATGTTGCAAGGTCTGCATGGGCTTGTGTTATACATGTGATGAGGAAGTTACAGAGATCAGGTTCACCTAACTTTGTTCTTAGCTATTTCTCTCCATCCCAAACATCTCTCTTGCCAGTTTTCTTCTTTCCCCTTCATTTTCTGCTCAGAAAACTTTTTGGATCCTATTATTAATAGAAAAAAAATCCAAACTCTTCATGGTAGATTTTGAAGTCCTCCCTGACCTTGCTCAGTTTGTCCTTTCAGCTTTGACTCTCTCTCTTTTCTCTCTTTGGCTTTCCAGGAAGGGTCTAAGTTATAGAGAACATTTGTGAAGAAGATCCATCTTATCTCTGAACAATTATGCAATTTACACATTAGCCTACATATGGGCTTCTCCAATGAGCTTAAGGCCCAGGACAAACCGTGACCCTTCTCATTGCCTCTGCCCCAGGATCATGGCCTTAGCTTAGATGCTTTCTTTTTGAAAGCCTTTTCAAAATCCTTGCAGGCAGAATTACTCTCTTTTTGGTGCCATGACAACAATTTTCTTACCGTATTTATGGCATTTTGTCTTGTTTAATGGTTATTTGCTGCACACATATTTCTTATTAGATTGGAAGCTTCTTGAAGAAAAGAGCTGTCGTTATGAGTTTTTGTGTCCTTCCTATGGTGACTATGATCTGATGGCCCTCAGTATCCATTTTCATCAACTGCTCTATTTCCCAGACTCCCTTGCAGCTAGGGTTCTAGATGTGAATTCTGTTTTACCAATTAGATGATTTTACATGATGTTTGGAAGGTATTGTGATTTTGGCTATTTCTTTTGGCAAATAAGGTCATGGCTACATGGACATTGATAGGCAATTTTGGTAGCAATGCTAGCAAACTTCTGGATTCCAGCTTTCTGATTCCTCAACTGCAGCACTGGTGACATATTGAACTCAATAGTTCCAGAAGTTGCTTGCTGATTTTTAATGATTGAGCCTTTATAGTTCTAGACATTAAATTCTCTTTTGATTAAAATATCTGAAAAGGTTACTGTTTCATTCACTGAAATGAGGGTCTCATATAGTCTCTTTTGTCTATTACTGTGTAACAGACAGTAGGGACCCAATAAATGTTCAGCTGAATTTATTCTGAAGCCAGACTGGTTTACTCCATCTGCCTACCTATTCAACAAACAGCTAATGAGTGCCACTAACATGAGCGGCTGCCCTAAGTGCTATGTAGTACAAGTTTGAGTAAGATGTGGTCTTATTTCCAGTTTGGTAGGGGAGATAAATGCTATAATGTGAGAAATGATATAACAGGAATGCGTAGAAACTTAGGGAAAGGAGTGCTTGGGGAGGTTTCCCAGAAGATGTAATGTTTTAGTTGGGACATAGAGGATGCTGCAGTTTTTGCCAGGCAGAAAGCGGAGGGGTGGTATTCCAGGCTGTGGAATGGTATGTTCAAAAGTATGAACTGATGAAAGACTATGGTATACTAAAAAAAGGCTAAGTCCCTGGCATGGCTGGAGCATTAAATGCTCTTAGAAGGGCTGGATAGGGCCTATGTGCCATGTTCAGGAGTGTGAACTTTATTCTAAAGTCACTGGGAGCCACTGAAGAGAAGGGAGATTAAGGCAGTGGGACTGGAGAAGTGGGAAGAGATTTAAGAGCTATGGTGGATGTAGAGCTGGTAGGACTTAATAGCCATTTGAGTGTGGAGCTGAATGAGGGGAAAGGGTCAAATCTGACTCCTCTGCAGGAGAAGGAGGTGAAAATATTTTGGTAAGTTCCTTCTGACTCCTTGTTATTTGTTTCATATTGATTCTTCTTTTCTTTAGTGCCCAGGGACTCAAAGAACAAAGAGATCTTAGAAGTAGAGAAATGAGGTCTTATTCTTGGAAAATGGCACACAAGTAAAGAGAGTATGGTCCCACAGTAAAGAAGGAAAAGAGTCCTTGAGGTTAATGCTCACCAATCATTTATTGGGTATTTTAGTACAATTCCATTGTTTTTCTTGTGAAAGGTTTTCAGGCTCCAGGAGCTATGGATCGACAGTGTTGGCTTGCTGGAATCTGCAGACAGATGACATGATTCCTCTCTATTTTGCTGTGATCAGAAACTGGAAAGGCACTGAACTGGAATCAGTCCACTCAGTTCTAGTGGTAGGAGCTTAGGGGACAGTCCCTCTGATGAGGGGCAGGAATGTGGGCACAGGAGGTGTTGTGGGCATCTCCTAGCAGCCTCTTGCTGTGTTTCATTTTGGTGTAGACCACAGCGCTTACAGTTCCTGATGGTTCATCCACAGGAGCTCAGCAAAGTCCAGGTGTCCCCTCCTACGGCTGTAATGTACATCTTCGGAATAACTTTCCTGTTTCTGAACTTTTGGGAGGAACTTCTACCTTTCAATGATCCAATCATGTCCCACCTACACGGAGGGCAAACCAGGAAATGATTTCAATCCCCAAATTAATCAAAATTGGGATCCGATTATTTCACCCAATTTACCGCTCAGATTTCACCCAACCGGAACACCCTGGAATTGCTGCTCAAAGAACCGAAATGCCCTAAAAGTGAATACTAGTTCCCCAAAGCATCCTTGCAGATAGATAGAGAATGAAGACATGCATTTTCAATCTCTTCAACGGAAGTAAGTATTGACGCGTAGATTTCCTCATCGGCTTTGTGTTGCTTTAGCTCCGGTGGGTGCACGGCCTAGTGCCAGTCCCCTCTCTGCTCTTGCACGTAGTCATAGAGAGGGTTGGGAGCAAGAGCTGCCTTGCTAGGGCGACTTCCACCCTGTTCTCTTCTCTGGGGCCTCCCACTGCTCTGGGTTGGATGGAAGCCCGGGTCACTGTGTCTTCCCTGGGAACCTCGGCTCCGGCCATCCTCATTCATATGGACTTTTTCTCTGTTAGCACAGCCTTGCTGGGTCCCATGGGACTGTCGATCCGGGGACCCTTGATACCTCTCGCTATCCTCGTGGGTTTGCCTACCCTGTTGTCTCTGACGGTTTGGATCCTCTTCAAGGGTTTGCCTGTCCCGAGCCTCACATGGCGCTTCCTGACCCTCATGACCATGTCTACCCCAGCTTTGGCGGCCCTGCTCTTCCTCTGCCTGGTGGCTCTGCCCCTCACCACGACTCTGCCTGGTCTGGGCCCGACCGTGGCCCTGTTCACTGCTGCGTGATTGCCAGTCTCCCTCTTTGTGACAGAGTGGCCTTTCTTGCTGAATTTGTGCTACTAGTTTGTGTTGCTGGTGCTGGTTATCCTCCTCGGGCTCCCACACCTGGTGGCTGTCTTGCTGCCCTTCCTTAGACTGGACTCTGTGACCCTGATTTCGGTTCACTTCCTGTCCTTGAGTCTGTTGACTTGGTCTGCCTGACTGTCCTGATTGCTCAACATGTGAGTCCCTGCTTGTTCCCTCACTTCCTTGGAAGCACCTATTTTGCTTAGTTTCCCCAGTCTCTGTCTGGCCATATGGAGAGCTCAGGCCTTGTCTGTCTCTCTGATCATAGTGTGAACTCTGGCCTTGTCTGTCTGTCTGACCATAATGATAACTCTGGTCTTGTCTGTCTGTCTGATCATAGTTAGAACTCTGGCCTTGTCTGTCTGGCCATAGTGGAAACTCTGGCCTTGTCTGTCTGTCTGGCCATGATGATAACTCTGGCCTTGTCTGTCTGTCTGGCCATAGTGGAAACTCTGGCCTTGTCTGTCTGTCTGACCATAATGATAACTCTGGTCTTGTCTGTCTGTCTGATCATAGTTAGAACTCTGGCCTTGTCTGTCTGTCTGGCCATAGTGGAAACTCTGGCCTTGTCTGTCTGTCTGGCCATGATGATAACTCTGGCCTTGTCTGTCTGTCTGGCCATAGTGGAAACTCTGGCCTTGTCTGTCTGTCTGGCCATGATGATAACTCTGGCCTTGTCTGTCTGTCTGGCCATAGTGGAAACTCTGGCCTTGTCTGTCTGTCTGGCTATATTGAGGGCTTAGGCTTTGTCTGTCCGTCTGACCATAATGATAACTCTGGTCTTGTCTGTCTGTCTGGCCATAGTGGGAGCTCTGGCCTTGTCTGTCTGTCTGACCATAGGGCGACCTTTGGCCTTGTCTGTCTGTCTGATCATAGTGGGAACTCTGGCCTTGTCTGTCTGTCTGACAATAGGGCGACCTTTGGCCTCGTCTGTCTGTCTGGCCATACTGAGAATCCAATTCTTGCCTATTTCTGTGACTGCAACCTGATTCCCGACCCAGCCTCCCAGACTGTTCATAAGAGCCTGATACCTGTTGGTCTGTGAAGTTAGAACAAGAGTCCTGTCCAAGTCTTCCAGACTGGCCATAGCTGGACCGTTGTCCACGTCTTTCAGGCTGGCCATAATGAGAATCCTGAAGTTGTTTCTCACACTGATTTAAGGCAAAGACATACCCTTGACTTTTAGGTTTGCCACTGCCAGATTTATGACTCAATCTTTCACCAGAGCTAGAGTCCTGACCTCGTCTCTCAGACTGACCATAGCGGGAGTCCTGATCCTGTCTCTCAGTCTGACCGTACTGGGAGTTCCTGTCTTGTCTCTCGGCCTGACTGTGGTGGGGGTCCTGCCTTTCTCTCTCATGCCTCTGCCTGTACTTCCTGGAAACTTATGGTTTCCTGCTCCCTCCTGCTCCCCTTCTTGCTGGCAAGTTCTGTCTCCACGTGTCTCATCATCCAGCTTATGACAGCAGGCTTGGGCCAATTGGAACACCAACAAGAGATATTCATGAAAATCAACCTGCCCATTTCTGTCTTTATCCAAGGGGCTCAGGATGGTTTCCACAGTCTCTGGGTCATTTGGTCTCTGTGAGAAGATAAGACAAACAGCAAAATCAGATGTTCTCCTGTGGATAGTAAGATACGTGCCAATGTCCATGTGCCAGTCCACTCAGTCCTGTATAAACCTTCCTTGATTGAGACACCATTAATCTGAAGTGTCTGAGGCTTGGTTCTAGTCTCTGATCAGCTGGTTCTCAGAACCTCACCCCTTGCTGGACCAATGGGAGCCTGATGATAGGGAGTAGATACACTTATTGAAAATCAGCCTCATTAATAACTACTTTGAGTCATTTGAGGAAGCTATCCCACCCTATCAGATACTATATTGCAAATGTTAGCTCATCTCTGTCTTTCCAACCACACTCTGAGGTCCTGGAGGGAGGGAAAGCTGCTTTTATTCATATTTATATCCCCAGTGCCCAGGATGGTGCTGGTTCGGAGTAGGTGCTCAATGACTCTTTGCTGAATGCATGAATGAATGAATGAGATGTGTGGCAGCACTAAAATATAGAAATCAAGGTACAAATATCAGATTTTCTTCTGAGAAATGATTTCCAGTTTGAAATTGTACTCCCTCCTGTTCAAGCTCATTGCAAGGAGGGGTGTATGTGTGTGTGTGTGTGTGTGTGTGTGTGTATGAATCATGCCTGTGCACACATGTGCACGTGCTGGGAGAGAACTACTAAGGAGCTGCCTGAAACTCTCAGTGTCAGGGTGGTGCATGACCACATAAAACAGAAAACATCAAGCCCTGGATGTGGGTGTCAGAGTCACTCACACTTGACTCCGTGAGGCCCAGAGTCTGAGCATTTTACCCAGAGTATGTCTCCAAACTCAGCCAAGAGCAGCTGCTTCAACTCCTTCTTGCACAGTGAGTTACGGTCTCCATTCTCTTTGGCGTATTTCTCGAACACCTTGATCACGGTGAGTATGCTGTTCAGGAGCTGAGCCATTTTGGCAAAGATGAATAAACCTAAAAGAAACAAGATTTTGTCTCTATTTAGAAGATGATATTTATTTATTTATATATTTTTAGAAACTGTTTATTTTCTGTCAACCTATTTCCATTTTAAGAAGATGATATTTAGAAGAAGACTAGGAGATAGCATTTCCAGAGGGAAAGAGGCCCCTCTTGCTCAGGGAAAGAAGCTTAAGAAATGACAGGGCTCCTTGTTAGCCATACCCTTCATACCCTTTGACCCAGAGTCAGGCTCCAAATATCACTGCTACCATGGAAGGAAGGTACAAACTGTGTGTCCTCAAATACAAAAAGAGGCAATTTTCTAAATAACAAAAAATACATGGTAGGTGGTTTACATGCCTCGTCTTCTGCTCCAAGTGGGATTTGCTTGACTGAAACTCTCATATTAGAACAAAAAGGAAAGGAGGTTAGGAAGGCCGCAGAGGTAGGACCAGAAGCCGGTATGGAAAGGCATGGTTTTCTACCAGTGACTAGCCCGCTGAACAGGGTGCTCAAGAGACGTCAGTCTTCTAATGAGCCTTGCTCAGGTGGGGAAGAAGGCTGGAGGTCTCTCGCCATGGGCCGAGGAAGCTTTCTGGGGGGCTAAATCCCAGCAAATGCTTCGGGCATGAATAGTCTTGTTGAAATATACTTGTAAAGTAGAATCAGTGAGTACGAAAATGATTACAGATAAAAATAGCAAGCCAAGTTAACTGTATAGATGAGAGGAAGTATGTACGATCCGCTAGGATCTCATTGGCCTTGCTGGGAGGCTGGGATATTTTGGGATCTCAATCTCAGTGATATTTCATCTGTGGTGGGAAAATTCCAGTTACTGAGTTTGTAAGTCTCCAAACTGAAGTCCTAATTGCAAAGCATGTTGGCGTTCCAAAGGCATGCAGTGATGCCTGTAAGGATAAGTGGCAAGTGATGAACTGCATGGAACAAGCTGAGTCCCTTGTGGCAATTAACTGCAGTGAGACTTGAATATTATTGTGGCCCCATGGTCCAGGGCCGTGGCCCTAATGAACCCTAAACTCTTGGGTCTTGCTTAACTTGCCCAAAAGGTAAGTGATGGGAGACTAAGCTATCCATCAGTAGTTCTAGCCTTTGGTTTGGGGATGCCTAGGGCACACTGAGACAATGGCATGCATATTTTACAGACTCAGAAGTAGGCCACCTCAGTTATCATTATATTCTCAGATAGAGCCAAAAAAGGAAGCAGGAAGGTACCCAAGGCCACCCAAGGGTACAGGGTGTAGTCTCTGACCTCCCCAGCCCAGCACATCACAGCCCTCATCAGGAGCCTCCTGGATACTTCCATTGCTTCCCCA
Organism: Camelus ferus; assembly: GCF_009834535.1. NCBI lineage: Eukaryota > Metazoa > Chordata > Mammalia > Artiodactyla > Camelidae > Camelus > Camelus ferus. Next base: position 23,845,810 of record NC_045716.1, on the reverse strand, counting down.
TGCATGTCTTACCTGCTGAAGGAGGTGTGAGCAGAAGATTCAGAAGCCGGAGAAGATACTGGACACCTGAAAACCCACCCTATTTATAGGGGTTTTAATTGCCCTACTAGACCGTCCCAGGAGACACCCACTCTGTGGTGGGGCCTGAATCACTCTGGGCCAAGCCCAGCTCAGCCCGGCCTGACCTCTCCCTCTGCAAACCGTTTGATCTATTACTTCCCCATTTGCTGATGAACCTGTTTGTCATTAGAGCAGGTGATACTGTTCAAGTCCCATCCCCATTTAATTAGGGGAGTGTGTGTGTACAGGCATGTGTGCAGCAGAGGGTCCCACAAGACAGAGGCGTAGGCTAAGTTCATCCTTAACATGTCACTCACCAAGACGAATGGAGGACAACAGTCAAATCATAACAGAGAAGGATCCTAATGCAGTCACTTCATAAAAATCTGTCAAGAGATTCTAGGTGTACAGCCAGGACATAGTTCCTGGAAGAGATTTGTCTCAGGTTGTCTTGCTTGTGTAGGTAGATATGTGTATTTTAATCTATTGACCTAATTATAATTTTTTTAAACAGTCTGCAGGCTAGAAGGAGAAGTAGATACATGGCCAGTTTTGGAAGGAAAGGATGTGATGGTGGTAGAGCTTCCACCACTGGAATCTTCTGAGGTCTTGCTAAAAAGTTAGAGTTGAGGGACAAGGCGGAATTTTATGATGCCTGTGAATAGAGATGCTGTCACAGACCTAGGCCTCCATTTATTCCCATCTCTGCACCCATGACATTCCAGCAATATCTTAAGATAGGAGATTCTTAGTAAATATTAGTGGAGTAAATGAATTGCTGAATTATAGAAGCATTTGGGAGGCTTGCGTAAAGTGAAAAAAAAATCTAGATTCACCTCTACTTTCTAATTTGTCACACATCTCGATCCCTGATTGGACTTTTCCCTATGCATCCTATCCATACAGCAATTAGTTATTAGTGATGGCACTTGCTAATTGTAGCTATGTGCTCAGGATTCTGCAAAAGAATCATGAAAGTGCAGAGAGATTTTGGTCTGGTTGGAATAAAGCAGAGAAAAAGATTTTGAACACCAGGAGCAGGACGTGAGAAGTGCTGAGTGTTAAAAAAAAAAAACAAACCGAGGGGCATATGGTGTCTTCATGGGCGGAGCCCAAGCTTCCCTTAGGAGGTGGGATTTGTGTTGTTCCTCGAAGATTCAGGTGGGCAGACAAAGAGAAGTCCTGGTGAGGAGAAGGGAAAGACCAAAGGTCTAAGGAGAGACTTCACAGAATGTGTCTGGATTAGAGTCAGCTGGTAATTCTGGCTGGGGCAAAGGGGATGTAGAAGAGAATGAGAGAATTTTGGACCCGGAAAGGAAGTCTATTCTCAGTCTCCTAATTTTACAGGCAAGGAAACTGAGATCCAGCTAGACAGAGTGCCTTGCCCAGGGTCCCACAGGGCCATGATTAAAGCCAGACCTAGATACTTGTTACTTTACGCAGCTGTACGCTTTCTTATACATTGTCTGATAGGCCTGCTATCACGTTTATTTTGATGAGAAATGGGAAGCAGAGAGCATTTTGGTCAGGAAAGTGACATGATCAAAACTTTGTCTGGGGGAAGATGTTAATCTGCCTGTGGTCAGGTGGCCAGCTGTCTCAGTCTGTCTGGGACTAGGAGGTGTCCCAGGACATTCAGTGATAAAGGTGTGAGAGTTCTGGGCAACCTGAGAGAAGTCAGTCACCCTAGACTATGACATCCAGAATGGACTGCAAGGAGGCACTCCTGGGCAGGGAGACCAGTAAGTCTATTGTACGAGCCACAGGAGAAGCGATAGGGCTTTGACTTGGACACAGCAGTTTAAAACAGTAGGGAGGTAGCCGGGTGATAGAAGGAAAGGAAGGATGGGGTTAGGGGACATCAGCTGGGGGCAGAGAAGGTGGGGAAGTTGGGGAGACTCCAGGGCGTCAAGCCGAGATAACTGGGAGAACTGTGGGGTGCCAAAGAGATGTGACTTCTGAAGGGGGCTGAGCAGGGCCTAAGACTCCGCTCACCTACTGGCGTTCCACAGGGGCTCTGCCTTTTGAAGTCCTGTCACCCTCCCTCCAGCCTGTACCCTCTGCTCTTCGGGGTGTCCCAGCCCTGGTCAGGACTTTAATCCTGAGGGCTGGGTCATGCTAAGATTCTCTTTCTTTCTGCTTTTGTGTCTTGACTTACGAACGCTGTTCAGTTATGTCTCTTCTTACCTATTAGAGCCAAACCCCAGAGATTTGGTGACCCCAGAGGCAAGTAAAGAGAGTAGAGGTGGGATGAGAAGTGGGTTAAGACAACAGCCATTGTGATGGAGGGGAGCACAGCTGTGGCCCCTTTCTGTTGGCGTCTTCCAGGTCTCCCTAGCAACAACTGTTTCTTTCGGTTAGATGGGCAGTTCTCTGCCTGATGCTGTAGTGGAGAGAAAGAATGTGTTCTTAACAGTGGGGTCTGCTATGTGTGCATTCATTTAACTCTTAGTGAGTTTCTATGGAATGAGCAGAGAACGATTCATGTTGCTCAGTCAGTGGGGATTTGTGAGTATATGGAGGGCCATTTTGCAGGCACTGAGACAAAAGACACCGTCTTTGTCCTTCAGGAATTTTCAACCTCACTGGGAGGAAGGATACACAGCCTCCTTCTCTGCGATTCAAATTGCTACTGTCATTCATAGATACTGAGAGAGGTTGATCAGAGGGAAAAAGGGAAGGATGCAAGGGCTAGAAATAACACATATTTGAAGCAATCGTGGAACAGACTTGGTAAACTGGGGCAAATCACTTAACCTGTTGGCCGTGAGTTTCTTTGTCTACAAAAGGAGAAGGTTGGATTCATCTCTAAACTCTGCTTTGGCATTAACATTCTAAGGTGCTGCAATTTCAGTCTTAGGGTTAGTGGGGGCTTTAGAGGTTATGTTTTAACTTTGCTGTAATCATGAATTTGATAAAGGGCTAAGAACTTTGTATTCCTCAATCTTTTTCTGTCGAAAACAGGGAGGGCAATTATGGTTGTTCTATTACTTGACATTTGTAAATTGCATGAGAACCAATGCTGTTTTTGTTCATTGTTATTGAGTGTGTTCTGCTGCTTTTATTTGCATTCATGTTGGATGTTGGCCTGTGGTCTCAAAGGCAAGATGTTTTTAAGCTGCAGTGTACTGTGTGCTAGGCTCTATGTTAAGCATTTTATATATGATGTGTTGTTTAATTCCACAACAACTCCATGAGGCAGGGAATATTATCATCAGTTTTCAAACAAGGCAACTGAGATTTGGAGAGGGATAAATAACTTGCTTAAGGTCAGGCAGCTTGGAATGGCTGAGCTGGGGTTTGAACCCACATCTTCCTGATTCCAAAGCCCTTGTTACAACTCCTATGTTATGCTGTTTCTGTTGGAACAGGACTGGTGGTTGCCCACTCCCCAGTGAGAGAAATAGCTTTCCACACACGCTGAAGTGAGTAAGAATAAAGTAACTTCCTAGTGACATGCTATGAAGGAATCCAACCTTGAAATGAGAACCTTCCGATGCTTCACCAGTCAATTATTTCTTGTTTACCTATGCTTCTCCAGTACCTGAGTGGTCCCAGCACTGAAGGAGCTTGGAGTCTCTTTGGAGAGACAAGATAGATGGTTACACTTATAAAAATAAAACCTACATAGAAAAAGTACCCTTCTGCCTTTGTGATTGACAGAATGAGATTTGAGGACGTTCTCCCTGTTGCCCATTCCCTGCTGTTCTTGACCCCACTGTAGGCCTTTCCTGTCCCTTTCTCTTGGGATGCAGGTGTGCCCAGTGGGTGTGACAGGTACTATTTTGAGCTAATAGAGTTTTCAGGGAGTCTCCTTGTCCTATTTTAACCAAATCATTACGGATAATTATCACGGAACACTTAGACTTCCTTTTTTCTTCTGTTGAGATGTTGGGTGCCTACTTAGTGAGATGAAAACCACAGGATCCAGAGGGCGGCTGCTGGTACAACAAGGGAAGGCCCCCGTGTGACCCTGGGGCGGGCTCTCCACTCCTGCTTAGCCCTTGGCATGAAGCAAGTAGATAAACTGTAGGTGGGGAAAATGAACACCTGTCCCCAGAGAGGAGTGGGGCTAATTAATAGACATAAAGCCCTTTGAGATTTCTTGATATTGAAGGGTCATTTATTATCACCTGCACACATCAGTTCTCATTTAAAAGTCTTTCCTTGCAGATGAATTACCTTTCTGTTAATTACAGGCCATTTCCCTATTAATGATCTCTGTAAGAGTCAGTGGTTTTTTAAGGTTACATTAGCCTCAGCAATATTTTAACCTTGTCAGAAAGTGTGTTATGAGCCAAAGGAAGAGGGTCTAGGATTCCTGAGGGTCTAGTGCCCAGGATCTAGTCTGGAGCTGGGCTCCCCGTGGCGAGCTCGGAGCCCAGCTTTTTCTTCTACTGTAGGATTTGCTTTGGATACAAGATCCTATCATCCTCCCCTCTCCAAAGTCTCAGGCCATATTTTACCCCCAATGAAATAAGCTAGAAAGTGTCAGAAGTCATTGCTGAACACAACCCCTTGGAATTTTAGGTACTTCTTAGAACATGCTTAATAATGCTGCGGAGCGAAACAGATGTCTTCAAGGTTGGCCATGTGTGGCAGGATTTGAATCATTTAGGTCAGGTTATTGAGGTTTTTCTTTGTTGTTGTTGTAGAGCTTTATTGGGATGTAATTTAATCCACATACCTTACAATCCACCCATTTAAAGTGTACAATTTAGTATTGTAGTGTTGTGCAACCATCACTAAAATACTAGAAGCTAGTTTTAGAATATTTTTGTCCCTTTCCCTCAAAGACATCCTGCGTCTGTTAGCAGTCATTCCCTATCTTGCCCTCCTCCATCCCCTCTGCAACCGTTAATCTACTTTCTGTCTCTACAGACTTGCCTATTCTGGCTGATTTCATAGAAATGGAATCACACAACTTGTGGCCTTTTTTGACCAGCTTCTTTCACTTAACATGCATTCGTCCACATTGTAACGTGTGTCGGTTCAGCATTTCCTTTTAAGGCTAGTATTCCATTGTGTGGATAGACCACGTTTTGTTTACCCGTTCATCTGTTGATAGGCAGATGGTTGTTTCAACCTTTGGCCTATTACGAATAATGCTGCTGTGAACATTTTGTGTATAAGTTTTTGTGTGGGCGTATGTTTTCAGCTCTCTTGGGCATACACCTAGGGGTGGAGTTGCTGGGTCATATCATAAATCTGTGTTCAACTTTTTGAGGAACTGCCAGACTGTTTTGAGTTGTTTTAACAAAACCTTCTGGAGAGAGACGGTTGGTTTAAATGCCTGGAGTTGAGGATTCCAACAAGTTAAACCAGCTTGGCCGAGATGCAGCCAGGCAGAGTCAAGGGATTTCAGTTACTGCTGAGGCTCTGCACCTCCCAGGGGTCTTGTGCAACCTTGCAACCCAGTAGCCACCAAAGAACCCACAGTGGTAGGCACCTGATAAAGGTTTGTTAACCAAAAGAATGAATGTGTCCTGAGGTAAAGCGGGAGTGGCGGAAGCGGGGCAGGGAAGGTAGGTAAACATGCTTTCTGTAAAGTTTCAATCGTATTTTAGGTATTCCTAGGAATTCCTTTAGGGTCCGCCAGTGTTTTCAGTTCCCCTGCCCCTACTGATCCACCTCCTGGGTCAGCTCCATCAGGGTGGGAAGAGGTGAGTTGGGAGAATCTGTGAATATGAAAGTCAATGCTCAGGCATTCGCCTGCTCCCCTTTCAAGAACAGTCAGATCCCCTCCTGCTTTTCCTGGCCCGAGCCCCTCCCCATGGTGCTCGGAGAGCCCTTGGACTGAGCCCTGAGTTCTCATCAGGGCCCAGCACTCACTTTTGCCGTGAAATTGGAAGAAACACCTCCACTTTGTGACCAGGTTTCCTTCCTTATCTGTGAGGAGGGAGGGGTTGGAAGCCGTGACTGGGTGAGCCGACGTCGTCCCACCTCTGCACATCTGTGCCCCCGAGCTCTCTGCGCTCTGAGGGCTGTGCTGCCTCCTGCCTGGGCTCTTTGCACTCCTTGCCCCGTTTCCGCTGCTGCTCGGGAGAGGAGCTCTTTGCTGTTTGCTGGGACTGTTCATAGCTACCAACACATCTCCCTGTCTCCCGTTTTACTTTCTAATCTATTTTTTACACTTTCCCTGGAGTAATTTTCTCTCCTTAGAAAGGATCACAGCTTCCTGTAAGAGTGAAGGGTTTTGATTTTTCCATGAGAATCAACTCCAAGAGTCTCTGATGCTCTTCGAGGCCCTCCCTCCACAGCAAGCAGATCTTTGTGGTTTCAGGTAGTCCGACTTCCCCCCAACCACAAACGACCTCCTGATATTCTCCAAACCCTGCACCCGTCCTTCTTTCTGTTTTTATTCACACTGCTCCCTATTTCTATCTATCAAAATCCTGTCCATTTTAAACACATTTAAATACTTACTTTCCTATAAAAAAAATTTCCAAGTCTTCCTAACAAGCATGCTCCTCTCTTCTCGGTCCCCTCCCCGCACACTGTAGCCCTGGCATGGTCTGTCCTCTTTGGTTTCCTGTCAATGGCTGTGTCCGCATCTGTCTATCTCATTAGACTTTGAGCTCTATGAGGGAAAAGTCAGTCTCTTAATTTCTCTGTCCCCTGCAAGCTCTGCTTTGCCATTCACAAGATAGGTGTTTTTTAAGTGTGAGAGTGGGTGGCTTTCTCTGGCTTCGGTGTCCCAGGCAGAGTGGGATTTTGAAACGTACAGCTAAGCCCTCATTTCATGTGGTCTTTTAGAGCTTTCTGCTGCTTTCTATGTATAATTCTTACCCCTGGATCAGATGATGAATTCTCTGAGGGCCAAGGCCTTGGGTTCCCTTCTCCGGATGCCCCCATGTGCCCTGTTGCGGTGCTAGGCCCCCAGGTCACGGCTGAACCAATGACCTCCCACTCCTGCAAGCCTGTGCTCCGCGGGGAGTTCTGATCTAGGATTTAGAGCTTGTTTGTGGTTTGACTCTTGGGAGTAAAGAGAATACTTTGGGGAAGTTATGGCTCCTTACAGAGTATGGGGCAGGTAGATAGGTTTGTAAGCTGGACCGGTGGTGGGCTAGGATAATGTCAGCAGGTCTGGGGAACGGCTGCTAGTATCCTGAAGGACTTACACACAGAGAGAACAGAGGAATAGTTTTAGTTTCTCCAGAAATAGCTGCACGCTATGGTTCCCAGGCCCAACGGAGAAGGTGGGATCTGACGCTCAGCCCAGGGGCCACAGCTCCCACCAGTAGATGAGCGTGTCTGTGACACTGGGCAGCGTGTGCGCGGGGAGTTCTGGAGCGGGCAAGGTGAAAGCAGTGTTGGGTGCAAATCAGACTCATCAGGCCTCCAGGGGTCATCTTGCCCTGTGTCTGCCCCAGGTGGTCGGTGCTCAGGCCATCCATGGCAGGTATCAATCTTAAAGCTCCCCAGAGGAGCAGATTACCCAGTCTCCGAGAAACTCATGTCCGTGTCTCATTCCCTCAGCTGTCAGGTGCAGCTGGATGCTGGATCAGAGTCCTGAGAAAGTGGAGAGAGAAAAGCAGGCAATGGAAGGGAGTCATTGCGAAGGCTTCAGTGAGAGGAGTAATCCTTCTGAGGCCTTTGCCAGCAGAGCAGAGAAGGAGCATAGGAGGTCACTGGGAGATGGCCTCGGCACTTTCTTTGATGGAGGTTATCTGGGAGTTGGGAGGGATGCTGTCCCCAGTCCTCTTGTGATTTATTACCCAGTCCCCATAAAGGAGGGCAGTTGACACTTGAATGATACACCTACCTGTCATGTCCACTTAACAAATTCTTGGCCTATTCAAGAAACAACAACAACAACAAAAGACTGAGGGGTTAGGGGACAAAGCTGAGCTTGCTTCATTGATTGCCTGATTCCTTCATTCACTTATTCATTTATCCTCTGGACAAGTGTTTAGTAAGGAAGCCAGACCCGTTAACGATGAAAAGGATTGTAAGAAGAGGCTGTGGCAGAGCTGGGGGCCAGGGCTGGGGCAAGAGCGACATTTCATGTTCATTCATTCCTCCCCCACAGTGAGACGAGCCCTGACAAGCTCTGTCTCCCCCGGGCTCCTGCATCTGGTGCCGGTGCCCCAGCAGCCCCACACCCTTCTGTGAGCCCCAGCCCAAGCTTACCGCACCGCTGTTAAGAGTTCTGCCTACTCATCCCCCTGTCATCCCCAAACCCTTTACTGTGGTCACAGATGCTCCACGTGGCCCGTTCACCCTGTGGGAAAGCAATTATTAGCTTCTTGCAGCACCCAGAAACAGCAGCACCTTCCTGTCCCAGGAGCAGAGGGGAGGGTGGCCACAGTGCAGGGCTTCGGGGAGGAAGACTGGCAGCAGAGGGAGAGGCCCAGCAGGATTCTGCTGCGACGGGTTGCCCGGGCTGGTCAGTCAGCAGAAGTCTGGCTACCTATCTGAGCATCTCTCCTCTAGTGATGTGTGCAGCACGCCAGCCTGCTTCTGCTGTGTGCACTGGTCCCTTCAGCCGGGGGTTCTGAAGCCCGACTCCGCCATGAGGAGGGAGGCTGGCCAAGGAGAGTGCAGGGAGCTTCCCTGCCTTCTGGAAGGATGGGAGCCCCTGCACCTTAAGCCTCTTGGGTTCCATAGAGCAGGGAGCTTCCAGGGCCCAGAGCCTTCCTACCTTGGAAAAGCGAGAAATTAAGGCCTGGGAGAGAGCAGGTGGTATTCACAAGGGCACACATGGGTTTAATGGTAAAGCGATGGTTAGAATCCCAGTGTTCTAACACAGGTGTACCTTTCTTGCCCTGAGACTATGTTCTGCTCTTTTCTCTTTCCTCTAGTCAATGCCAGGTAGCAAGAACCAGGGTCTGAGGGTCAAGCAGATCTCAGTGGGAATCCCACCTCTGCCCAGGACTGCTGTAAGAACTAAATGAATTTGGGTGTGAGAATGTCTCACAGAGCACCCGGCACAGGGGAGGGTGTGGTCGGTGGGTGCTCCCTTCCCTTCTGAGGTGGCCCAGCCATTATCATCACCTTCTGGACACTCGCCGGGCGTCAGAGGTCCTGACCAGCTTGGGCACCCTGCTGCGTGTCTTTACGTCTCCATTTACAAACTGTGTCAGGAGCTCAAGTACTTTATGGGCAAGGCTTAATTACTACCATGATTATTTAATATATTAGCCACCCACGTGGTGAGAAGCTGCCCTAAACTACCCTATTTGAGAAGCAGTGGAGGAACTTTGTGAGACTTGTAAGATCTGTGCCATTAACTTGAGTCTTGAGGGTGTGGACTGTGGAAAGTAAGCTATTTTATAGAATCTGTTTTAAGCTACATTCTCACCATTGCCGTAACCTGGCCCGGCACAAAATGCTCCCAGAGCCACCTGGCATCATCAGCAAGGCTCATGCTTCCTAGAGAGCAGTGCATCTTGTGGAAGGGGAGGTGAGCAGTGTCCACCATGGAAGGGGCGTGAACGGGGGCGGGGGAGGACGGAGGGGAGCAAGGGCAGATTGCTTCCATCATTCTTTCAGTGATGATTATGATTTTGAGTGACCATCTCTTTAGTCCAGAAAGTGGGCAGGAAAGTGGCATGAATTTCATTTGCAAGCAAATGCAAAAGAACGCACTTAGTGAAAAAATACTTTAAGTGTGAAGCTCATGAACTACAGTGTTGGGGAGAGAATTTGGACCTGGGGTCAGAAGGACTTGATTCCATTCCTTGGTCTGCAGACTGTCAGCTGATTGGCACCATCAGACCTGAAGAATTCACTCTGAGGCTGAGAAGGGAGGACCGAGGCAGGCCCTGCGACTCCATGATCCGCAAGTGCTGGTTCCGATGTCGCTCAGTCCTCCACCTGTTGCATTATTTCGTTCGCGACACCTCGCTGTGCCTCCCCACCCAGTGGCCCAGTCCCAGACACTAGGGGAAGGGAGCTTCCCCGCCATCAGCAGCTTCCGCCTCACATGGAGTCCTCTCTTTGGAAAGCCAGCTTTTGCTTGATTTTGTTATTGAATCCTGGTCATCATCAATGTCCCTCTGCCTTGCTCTTCCCAGACTGCGTGAAGCCTTGTCCATAATGGCAGGCCAGTATTTTTATTCTAGGCTTATCTCAATAGACCCAGTATTCACCTTTTCTCTTATCACTCAGTAGACGTCCACCTTTAGACCGTGAACATACAGATGCTGGTCTTTGCAGGATCTCTTGTCCCTGTCACAGCACAGAGTTACCGTGAAGACAAAGTGGACACTCGAGAAATGTTAGCTGCTTTCAATATTTTTTTCTGTATGTGAGAGGTTTATCATGATACTTGGCGGTGTGATCAACTTGACGCCAGTAGCTCTTATTATAGTTATTATGATTACTAATACCAACCCGAATAATCCATAGGGAGCAGTGGGCTCTGAGCGGTCCACCTGACCCAGGAGGGCGGCCCAGGAATTCCTGCACTGCTTCTTGAGGACACGCGCGCCTCGGTGCACACGTGTTTGGAAGCCTCCTCTTCCTGCACCGGGTCACCGCCTCTGCAGCGCTCAGCCTCCGTGCGGCACCCCGGCTGTCTGTGCCTTTCCTTCCTGCTGCACTGCGGGGTTTCCAAGGGCTCTGTGTATTCCACTCTGTGTCCCTCCTTGTGGCACAGAGTACGTCCTTGGGATGAATAAATTAAAAAGGAGACCCAAATGATGGGTGCCACTGAAATGTGAGCTACAAATAGACCAGGACTATGCTCAGCCTCCCTGGTTCCAGAGCCAGATGGCCAGGGTGTGATGCTGGCTCTGGTGCTTATGAACTGGGTGAGCCTGGCAGTGACTGGCACACAGGAAGCACTCAATAAATGCTATGATTATTTTTTCATCATCATCATCATTATTGAGTCTTTAACGTACCAGCCTCTGAAATAATGAAGTGTAATTCTGGTCTCCATACCTTAAGCAAGAAATAATTTGAAAATTTTAGAAAAGGTAACTAGGAGGTGATGATAAAGACCCTCCTACTTCAGAGATTCCGTACTTGCTGTTCCCACTGCTTGGGATGCTGTTGCCACAGATAGTCACGTGGTTTGAGTCTTCATTTTATTCAGGTCTCTGCTCAAATGTCACCTTGTCAAAGAAGGCTTCCTGGCCACCCGGTAGAAGCCCCCTCTTTCCACCCTGCTAGGCATCATCTTCTAACTCTATTCCCTTACTCTGATTTATTTTTCTCCTTAGCACTTGTCCCCACCACCTGGTTTAGTACATATTTGCCCATTTATTATCTTTCTCCCTTACTAGATAGCAAGCACCATGTAGCCCTGGTGCCTAGAACAGTGCCTGGCACGTGGTGGCTGCTCTGTAAATGCTTGTTGACATGATTGAATGGCAAAATTAAGTCTCTTCATTTAGAGAGGATGACAGCAGGGAAGGGGTCAAGTGGAAGACTGCAAGATCAAGAAAGGTCTATATTATATGAATATAGTCATGTCCACAAACACCCAAAATAGAGTAAGGATGTCCCCATCCCTTTAAGGCTTGAGAATGGTAAGACAAGGACGAAGGAGTTCTACTTTGTACAACAGGTCATAATTTGTGGGGACTCCTTGCTTCAAGAAACGATGCTAGGTGAAGAGTAAGAATCCGTTTACAGATTTCTGGAAGCTCTGGAGGCCTTCCTGAGCTGAGTGGCAGTGGAGGTTTCCACAGCTTCCCTTCATACCACCCCGGTGCCTCTGTCAGAGGCAGGCTCCCGGGCAAATGCACACGGGGCTGGTTTGCGCTTGGCCATTTTAGATGCCTCCACACACCAGCACGGCGAGAGAGCGTAAGTGTTGTTGAGAGCAAAGAGGAGGGATGAAGGGTGGGAAAGAGAGTGGGGAACGAGAGATCTACATTCTGTGGTGCTCAGGGAGGAAACCCTGGATGAAGTGTTCACATTTGAAGTGTCTGGGGACTCCCTGTAAACCGTGGGTGGGAGAGTGGATCACCGGTTCCGTGGTTCTGTCATTGAACAAATGTTTATGGGTAACCTACTGTGCGTCAGGCACTGCTCTAGAAATGGGGGTTACAGCAGTGAAATCCTCATACAGCTTGTACATTCTAGGGTGGGGAGACACAACAAGCACATAAATAACACGTGCGGTATGTCGGTTAGCGCCAAGGACTGTGGACAGAAATGAACAGGGGAAGGGACAGGGCGAGCTGGGACGGCGGAGTCGGGGTAGGGACAGTTTGTGACTTGTAATCGGGTGGCTGGGGAGGGCTGCTCTGAGGTGACATGATAGTGGCCTGAAGGAGGTGACATCTTCTGTCTGGCCCCAACCAGAGGCCTAGGCGGTTCTCCGCAGCCTGGTTATTTCTATGTAGTCGCGTGCTCTGAGTCTCGCTTCCCCTGTGCGTCAGCTACTGGTGTTTCCCGCCCCGTCCCAGGCCATCCAGTTTACTCAGTAAACTCTAGGCACTGGGGACACACTGTGAACAAGATGGACGGGATCCCTGCCTTGGTGGACCCTTTTGGTCCCCACAATATGAGGGATGCTGCGTTAGGACATTTGCAGGCGCCGTGACAGCACAGCCAGGGCACATCCTATCGAGAGGGTGGCAGACGAGGCTTTCCGGGGGACTGAGCCTGAGGCGGTGGGTGTTTCTCTTCATTTCCGGTCTTCTATCCTCGCCTCTGTCCGTTCCTTTCTTTGTTGAATGTCTCCCCAGAGTTCCCATCTCACCTTTCTTGTTGTCTTAGGCTTCATGACTGATTCTCCCTTGGCCTTTATTTCCCAGTGAATGAGGATAATAGCTGTTGCCACCCTTGTGCATGTAAGAAGCAGGAGTGTTTCAGAGGATTAAGAGCATTTTAGGATTAAGGAGACTTGATGACAGTTTAGAAGCTTTTAGCTCCCGCTGAATTAGGGGATCTACCTGACACAATGCATTGCTAAGCCTCACAGATTTTCCTGTGGCAAGACTTCTGCTTCCCCGTGGACCCTACACGGGCCAGTGTTTGGGAAATCGGGGCACAACTGCTTTGGGTGTCAAGTCCCTGTCCCCTGGACCCCACCCCTCCCGTACAGGGCCTTGTGACAACAGAGCTCAGGTATGTGGCAGGGGATGTGGCAGGTGTCAGGGAGGTTTGCTGATGGTCACCCTCAGCCAGCAGGGACACAGTGCAGATGCCTCAACAGCAACCGTGTCCTCTGTGTCACAGACCTTGCTGGGCAGCTGGACCCCGGGGCCCGGCAGCAGGACGCCTTCCTCTGTCTGGGTCTTCATAATCCGACCTAGCTCTTATTTCTGACTCCATCTCCCCTTTGCTGGGCCCTGGGCCCCTCTCCACGCCTCCTCTCAGGTGCTGAGTCCTCTGATGTGTTTTGTTTTCCTCCCAATGTCTCTGAATCCACCGGCCCTTCAACATCCTCCCCCGAGAGACACCCTGTGAGCCCTTCTTTGATCTCTCCCTGAACTGAGCTTTGGGGACACGTCATATCTTTGCCCTGCACTTCGGTTCAGGGCACTTTCTACCCCCGTGGAGAATCCTCAAGCTGGAACGGGCCAGTGCTACTGACCTCAAACCCATGGTTTCCAAGCCGTGTTCCTGGGAACCTGTCAGGGGCTGAAGTGAGGAGGCCTGGTGGGAAGGACTCTGCAGCTTCTACCCTTCCAATGAACTGCTTTTATCTTTAACACATCCTAAGCTTTGCTTTGAGGAAGGGGTTTGAAAACCATAGCATAAGATTTGATTTGCTTATAATGTGGAAATGTCGGTGTACACAATGACACCCTCATTGTGTGCCAGGGTCAGAATCCTGGTCCCCCGAGGCCTCTGCTTCCTGTCACCAGAAAGTGGTACTAGACTTGTGACATGCTCCGTTGTACTGCATAAAGTACGTTATAATCTCTTTGATATCATAAAATGTCTTCTCCCTCCTTGTTCTCTGGCATAGTGCCTGGCTCACAGATGCTCAACAAACACTGGCCACCGTCGCCCATGGTGATGACTATGACACTCACATGCAGAGTCACTCAGAGCCTGAGACCCTGAGAGCCTCTTGCTGGCCTCCGTGGCTCTGGCCCCCCCAGCGCTGGGCCTTTGAACGTGGATGGGCCGTAAGTCCAAGCAAGGCATTTCAAAGGGATCTTATTGCTCCCCATGCTGTGCTTCGAGTTGTCTATCAGGTCAACATGAACCAACGCTGTCCTTATTCCTCCTCCTTTGAGCATTGGCCTGAAAACTGACTCACCAGGAAACCGGAGGCTCCCAAAGGCTGCCTGACAAGCCCAGCTTCCCAGCTGTGTCCTCGATCCCGTGCCTGCCATCACCCCTCTCCTCCTCTCTGCCCACCTTCCTTTAACATCCACCTCCTCCATGCAGCTGCCCCAATTCCTCAGGGTTCTCAGTAATCTTCCCTTCTCTAACACTTTAAGCTATTACGTATTGAGCTTTTTAGATGGCAACTCTGTTCTGATGAAAGTTGATATATATTTTAGCTGTTATTATTTGGCTTTGGTTTTGTTTTGTTTTCAGCTTTACTGCGGTATAACTGACAAAACTGTAAGATATTTAAAGTGTTCATTGTGATGACTTGATGTACATATTCACTATGAAAAGATTCCTCCACCTATTTAATTAACACATCCTTTACCTCACATATCTTTTTTTTCTTTTTTCTTTTTCTTTAGTGAGAACATTGAAGTTCCATTCTCTTAGCAAATTTTGATTATACAATATAAACGATGGTAGCTATTACTTATTGAGCTTTTCAGGCTCTACACTAAGTCGTTTACATCCACTATCTTGACTGATGCTCACAAGGTTATGAGATATATAATGTTATCACTCTCATTTTATAGACAGAAGTAAAGTTAAAAGATGTCAAATACTCTGTCTGAGGTCGTAGAGGTAGTCAATAGCGAGAGCAAAATTCGAACCCAGACATCAGACCCCAAAACCTATGGGCTTAACCTTGCCACCATAGTGAGCTCCTACTCGGGTTAGAGCTGGCTGTGTTGCATATCATTTACTCACCGAGTTCTTCAAATATTTATCAGGCACCGACTATATTCAGGAGACCTTAATCAATGTCAAGAGCATATGTTAAAATTGCCTCATCCTCTTAGTGTCCGTGTGTGTCAGTCTCATCCTCACAATTTGATTGCAATGTCTTGAGAGCAGCTCCTGCTTCCTGCCTCGTCTACCTCTGCCTTCCTTCCCCACCCCATTCAGATGCCCAGCAGTGCCGGGGGCAGGTGCTCACCCTGCTCATGAACTTGATTGCCTTACAGTGTCCACAGTCTGGGACACATGCAGCAGACCCTCAGATCAGTGGGGGCGTTAGAGGTTGTCTAGTCCATTTTCCCTGACTCCAAGCAGCCCTGACTGCTTAAATTAAGTTTTCGTGTCACAGATAGTTTACTGGGACGCAGTGATGCTCATTACTTGTCCGTGGTTGCTGTTGTGCGGTAGCAGCTTCACATCTTCATACCGGTGCTGGGTCAGCTACAATGTGCAGTTATAACGTGACGCTGTTTCCAGTGCCAGGCTTACCATTCTACTGTAACATCATATTTTATTTTTCATTACCAGTGCACACCTGTCATGTCAAAGTAAAAGAAGAAAGTAGACTTTAAATATCACACTTTTAAGGCACAGAGAAGTAGAGGGTATTTTTGCTGTTGCTATGGAAACAGAGGGCAAAGCACCACATTTATCATGCAGTGACACCATAGCTGTGCTAAAACAACATAATATGTGTCAATGTTATCAGACTAAGCACCCATCACAATGTTCCCAACTTAACAGGGAGCATCAGGGTAAAAATCAGGATTTAAAATGAAATATTTCATCACAGCAGAGTTTCTTTACAAAAAATGAAAATGAAACTGCAGCCAAAGTGAGTTTCTGAGTGGCCCGTTTGTTAGCCAAGCAAGAAAAACTGGTTACCAATGGCGAGTTAATTAAATCATATTTGATTGCAGCAGATGAAGAAGTATGTCCAGAGAAATAAAACTGGCTTAGGATGTTTAGCCTTTTGGCAACGAGTTAGGACATTGAGAACAACACCAATAGTCAGTTAAAAAGAAGGCAAATAATTTTGAGCGATTTTCTTTGATTCTTAAGGAGTTGACAGGATGTTTGTGATACTGCTCAACTGTTGTTTATTTGAGGAGTAAATGCTGAGTTTGAAGAGACTAAAGAATTAGAACGGTCTGTGTGGAAAAACTACCTGCACGGATATTTTCAAAGCAGAGGAAGTACTAATTCCCTGAGGTGGAATCTGCAAGCTGTGTTATAACTGATGGGTAAAAATATATTTGGGGAAGAAAAGGGCTGAGTTGGAAAATTTTTCAAGCTCATGAAAATGTATCATTAAAACCTATGATTCATCATTGTGTTAGTCACCAGCAGATACTTTGAAGGAAACGTTTGGATCATGTTATTGAACCAGTGGTGTCAATGGTGAACTTCATTTGCTCTCATGAACTTAACTATCCTCACTTCTGTGATTTTCGGGTCAGAAATAGAAGCTGCTGTCCTCACTTGCCTGCACACAACAGTTCGATGGCTGAACAGTGGCCATGTTTCACTGTGAAGTTTTGAGTTCAAGGCTGAGATTGAAATTTTTATTGAATGAGAAGAATCATCCTCGTCCACTGGTTTTGAACACAGATGGCCTTGGAAATCAGCTTTTGTGGCAGACTTGGTAACTGAATCCTAATGAATTCAACCTAAAGTTACAAGGAAAACAGCGCTTAGAGGTGAAACTTATACTGTGGTTAAATTATTTCAAAGACAGCTAACACTGTTTGAATCACAAGTCATGTCAAACTGTTCTACAGGCTTCCTGTGCTATACAAGGTTAAAATAAGAAGTGGGGTCTTCATTGCCACACAAGTTTGTAGTAAATGTATATTCGGAGCTCAAACTACAGTTTCAGCAGTGTTTTTTTTTGAACCTCAATGCAAATGTAAAGGAAATTTCCATTTTTCAAAATCCATTTACCTGTGCAATTGAAAAGCTTTCTTCTTAACCTTCAATTGGAAGGAATCACTCTTTAATGTAATGCTATTTTTTAAGGAAAATATCAAGAGATGAATTTAGTAGTATTCAATTAATACCTTCCAAGTGATGAATATGCTTAATTAAATTCATGTTTGGATGATTAAGTATTTGGCAATATCTATCCATATGAGAAGACATTTTAAAATATGAAATATGTAATCTCATTACACATCAGCAACAGCAGATGAACATTTGCAACTCATTCTGGTGATAGGGAAAAATCACTTTGAGCCTCAATTAAATGAAATGTTACTCCTTAAAAAAAGAATTCCAATTTTTCTCACTGTTAGACCTGTACTACAAAAAAAATTGCATTCCATTATTATTATATTTTGAATTTTCTCAAAAAATTGTGGAAATTTGTTTTCTCTCATGTTATATATAAGTAACTATGTAATATACTTAGGTCACAAATGCCTAAAATATTTATTATCTGGCTTTTACAGAAAATGTTTGTCCACCCCTGACTTAATCTATACTGGAAATGTCCAGGGCCCAAACAAATAAGTAGACAGACAGACAGTCAATGACCAAAGATTCCATTTTTTTTGAATCTTGGTGAAATCTTAAATCCTTAGTCTAATGAATGTAACAAGATGGAAACAGACCCAGAGACACAGAGAACAAGTTAGTGGTTACCAGAGTGGCGGGGGCCGAGGGGTGGAATAGGTGAAGGGGATTGAGAGGTACAAACTACTAGGTAGAAAATAGATAAGTTACAAGGACGTAATGAACAGCACAGGGAATATAGCCAATAATTTATAATAGCTTTATATATGTGGAGTAGAATCTATAAAAATATCGAATCATTACGTTGTACAAGGGAAAGCAATATGATATTGTAAGTCAACTATACTTCAATTAAAAAAAATCCTTAGTCTTGCAGTTTAGCTGATTTTGTGTGTGTGTGTGTGTGTGTGTGTGTGTGTTGTCATCTCATCAGTGAGGAGTGAGGTCATCAGGTTGAGGTGGAGATCAGTTTTAATTTGCTCTGAGTCAGTTCTCTGCAGTAGAATAACGAAGCCCTTTATTTGCCAAAAAGAAACCCAAGGGTTTAGTGGCCTGAATTGGCTAAGCTGGTTTTTCCTTTATGGGAACTGTCTCCCTCTGAAGCAGGCAGATGCCTCTGGGGATGGAAGGGCAGAGGTGGAGGAAATCCTCTGGGGTGCTGGAAGAGGTTGTGGGAGGGAGTGAGTTCAGAGGCCTTTGGGCATGCCTGGGATGGTGGGAGAGAACCGGGGAGCCCCGGAGCCAGGAGGGAGCACCGGGCTCCCGGCAGGGACCAGGCGTGGCGGAGAGCTCAGCGCAGCCCTCTGCCTGGGTCAGAGCTGTTGTTTCTCCTTCTGTGTCCCCCTCAGACAGCCTCTCTCTGCTCCTTGCATGTTTGTGTTCGACAAGGGGGGAAGTAACCCTGTTTTACAGGTGAGGGAAATGAGGCTCAGAGAAGCTAAGAAACTAACCAGCAGCGTAACCGGCGCAGTCAGTGTCAGGCGGAGCCAGGACTCAGACCCAGGACTCAGACCCAGGACTCTGCCCCCCAGTCCAGCCCCCGTGCCCCTGACTAGTGCTGTGCCGGAGCCCTCGTCAGCTGGTCGGTCAGAGGACGTTCCCATTCAGACGCTACTGAGCTGCAGGCCCACCATTAGGTCTGCTCGTTGGTCTCATGAGGCCCCATCTTTCATGGTGTGGATTGGCATATATTAAGGCAGTAACCTCTTAAGTAAGTTCTTTTCTTCTCTTTACTCACATCCAAGACAAGAATGCTAGTGTTAGGAGTTTACAAGCAGAGATGATAAGGTTCTGAAAAGGTAAGTGAGGGACGCTGAAGTCGGATTTTCCCTTTTCATAGTTTTGCTCAGGTCCTCACAGGACTCATGTCACATGAAACTTGTTCTCCTCCTGCATCATGGGAGAGATGAATCTGGAATCTTCCAGGTAGTCTGAGCAGTTGGTGCAGGCCCATCCTGTGCCCCTCCCCCTGGTGGTGTCCGTCCTCTGAGTGGCCATCCCCTCTGGTGGGGGAGGCCCTCCCCAGGAGGCAGCCTGCCCCCTACCTGGGTGGTTCCAGCCGTGGGGAATGGCCATCTGCTTGGAGCTACGATCCACCTGGGAGCTCTGCTCCCTGGCTCCCATTCTGCCTTCTGGAACAATGTAAATCAAAGCTCATCATATTATTCCTCCGTGTGATTTCACAAAACAATTGTCCAAGCTGCCTCTTCCATCTCCTCTTCTCTGTGTCTATCTCTTCTGTTCTTTTAACCTTTTGTCTGGTGACGAGGTCTCCAGAACACTCAAGGTCCTGGCTGCCATCTCTGGTTATGCTATAGTTTGTCAGCTCCTCTCATAAAATGTGGCACTCAGAACTAATGGGTTCTCATTCCTTCCTGTGTGTTTATTCAATAGATATTACATGAGCTTGCTCTGTGGCTGAATCCTGGGCATGTGTCTAGGGAATAACAAGATTCAATTTAGTTCCTGACTTTTGTGGTTTTGAGTAATTTAATAATCAAATAATCACATACAAAAACAACAAGCTGTGATGCACGCTGTGAATTACAGCACAGGACCGCCTGCGGGAGGGTCTTAGCTGCTGGTGTCTCTGGCCTGTGGGCACAGAACGCAGAGCTGGATCGGCCCCAGGGGAGATTCAGGATGGCAAGTCCTGAGAGCTCCACAGAGGACCTATAGCACACTTTGGGACTACTCACTTCCAAAAAGTGAGGCATCTTCAGGTACCTTCAGATCTGGTCCATCTGTATTCAGACTCATTCTCTCACGTCTGGTCTCTGTCTCCCCCCAGCCCCTTCTCTTCTGAGGAAGACATAGGGAGAGACGGGCCAGAGAAGCACAAAACGAGTCTCGGGGAAGGCTCTGGAGGAGTTTTGAGACACAGCTCCTAGGCTCGCCCCTTCTGGGGTATGTTATGTCCTGGGTGGCTGTGTTTTTCACACAGATGCCAAGGTCTGCCCCTCAGTAGAGATGGAACTGAAGGGATTTTTCCTTGGGCCTGGAGCGCCCAGTTTGAGCCAAGGCTGGCTTGGTTGTCACAGGCTGGCTGGCTGACTGAGTCCTCAGAGCTCTGGCTGTCCACTGTGGGCCAGGAGATGGGGGAGGTCAGTGGCTCCTCCTGCCAGCCTCAGTGTAGCGACAGCCCCGGCACAGACTGCATGGCACACGTTAGTGATACGGGCCCTGAAACCTGGTCCCCTCACCTGGGCTGATAAATAACAGAGGTTAACTGATAACAGTATTATTGTTACCCTTTTGCTCTGTTATCATTATTGTTGTTATTACTGTGCACTAATTGTGCTCATCATGCAAAATCTAAAGAGGAGTTTCATCTCACCAGGGTACCCTGGGGCCTGGTAGCTCACCCAGGTCAGCAGTAGCCACAACACATTATGAAAGGGCCAGACCTCAAGAGCAAGGTCCCCTCAGACAGCCTCCTCCCCTCAGCCCCCTCAGGGGTCATAGCTGGAGCTGGTGGCAGTGTTCTGACTTTGCAGAGGATGAGGCCCACTGGGAGGAGAAGGCAGAATGGCCTCAAGAGTTGAAAGAAGTTAAATCTCAACCCATATGGTGGGCCAGGGAGCAAGGGGCCCACCCCCAATGTTCCTCCTGCCTGCCTTTGGCATTAAAAAGCTGGATTTGGAGTGTAACCTAGTTATTAGACGGCAAGGGGGATATCAGGTCCACAGAGTTCAAGTTTGAGGGCAAAACTATAGACACAGAAAGCCTGGAAGAGAATACAAGTCCCACGTCAGTCCCCTTTGAGGCTAACCTGAAGTCACACAGTAGCTGCCTGCTCTATAAAGCCTTCCTAGAGTGATTTACCCAGCTAAGCTTTGGGGGCAGGTGGGTGAGAGTTAGGGTGCCTCTTAGGAAGCGCCAGAAAACAGCCATCCTGAAATGAAATTCAGTGTAGGGCTATTCTGTGGGCTTGGGAATTGTCACGTAGAGGTTAACATGGTGCAGGGGTTGTTGGAGTGACAATGGCAATAAGAGGTCACCATGGTGTTTTAGAAAAAGGAGAGTGGCAGAGGTTTGAATCTAGATTTTTGTTTCTCTTGGCAGTGTTCTGGGAAAGGACATTCTGGTTCTTTAGTTAAAATATCTCTCAAGGTGAAAAATATTCTGCCCTGACTTTGTTTTCTGTAAGCTGGTGATACACGGTGTAGGCTCCTTATGAGCTTTACTCATGACAGGCACGTCCCAGTGCCCTGGCCTGAGGTGAGGCCCCGTGTCTGTTATATGTGAATATTGGTGTTTGGCTCACCAGCCGGGGACGCTGAGTGTGGTTAGTGTGAATCAGACTCCTGGAGCCTCAAGACCCTGGGGGAACCCACGAGCGGCTCCTTAGACATCAGCCTACTTAGTGGGACAACTCACCTCAGATTATTCCCCAGGGGTGGCTGCTACCCAACATGCTCCCTTGCAGCTTTCTGCTTGACCTAACCCCAGCTGAAAGCTGCCCCAGGTTCACTGTTGCAATTTGTATTTGTAGTTTCTTGTTATGGAAATAGGCCTTCTAATGAGAGAAAGAAAAACTGTGCTCACATCCCAGCTCTTTGACTGATCACTTATGGGACATTTTACCTCTGTGTTTCTTAGCTTTCTTATGGATGAAACAGCTGAGAGTGGGAAGGAGAAAAGATGGTATTGGTTCCTTCCAACTCTGTGGATCTTGGTTCTAAGATGCCCTGGGCATGGTCTTGACAGCGCATCAGGAGTCAGGGGGGCATCATCCATTCATCCACATCAGTCAGCTGCACCAGCTCATCGAGTTGCTCTGGAATTTGGCATTTCTGACATGTTTTGCTCTGGATCTTACCACTGTGGTCCTCCTTTTCTGCTAGTATTCAGCCCCTACAATTATAAGCATTTGTAAAGAAATCTTATAGTTGCTCATTGAGTCCTGAAGAGATTCCTTCGCACAGGTGCCCGAGATAAGTGGATTTCTCAGATCAGGGCCTGAGCTATGCAGGAGGTGGACAGGGAAGAGCCCCTAGGTACTGACAAGGTGGCACAGCACCTGGCACAGCTATCGCCAGCTTAATGGATCCCCAGACTAGACAGGATGCGTGTTTAGTTGCTTTCCAATTCTGATAAGGATAGCACTTAGTTAAGCACCTTGTTCAGAGCAGAGGCTCAGTGAAGATGTGTTGAGCTAAGATCAGCAGCCACAGAACTGGCAAGACTGTGTTGCCCACACATGAGCCAACTTTGGGGTGGGCGTTGGCTTCTCTCTGACTGGGGAGGAAGCTGCTGTGTTGCCAGTGACCCCCGTGTATGGAGTAGGCTCTTATTGTTGGCTCCTAAAGTGGGTCTGGGGCCTGATGGTGTACTGACCACCATTTACAGGAATTGGGGGCCTCAGGAAGTGAACTGGCCTGCAAGGAACAAGATGGTCTCCCATGGAACACGGTGGGATTGGCCCTATTCTGCAGGGTTAGTGAAAAGGGAATGGAGCCAGCATCTGGGGGCAAGTGAGTGATTGAACACATGGGAAGAAGGCTAGACAGGGGTACAGGGAGTCAAAGGGCTTCCACAGGAGTCCTCACTGGTGCAGAGTCCTTTTGGACACATGACTCCAAATGCCACTGCCTTTGAGCTGCCTTTGAACTGCCTTTGAACTGCCTTTGAGCTGGTCTTTGTAATTTCTTCAGCCAGGGTCCTGAAACTTAGGAATGGAGCCTTGGTTTTGTTTATGAAATACTTGGAAGATGGAAAAGAAGAAGAGGAAACATAAGGGGAAAGGTGAAGAGGAGGGGAAGGTGAAGTAAGAGGAACTATAACAGGTGAAGGAGGGAAGAAGAGAGAAATTAGGAGACAGAACAGTGGGAGAGGGAGCTAGGGGAGAGGTGGAGGGAAGGGAGGAGGGAAGAGGAGGAGAAGATAAGAAGGGCAACTGGAGAGACTCAAGGAGTTCAGGCCATGGAGGCCTGGGTACCATGACCCTTGACCCCAATATCAGAGGGTCCTGTGTCATGCTTGTACCACCCATATGGTCTTCAAACAGAACCAGGGTTGCCAGTGGGGAGACCTAAGCCGTTTTCCAGGGCAGTAACTCCTTAGGGTAGAGAGGCAACAGTCCAACATGGACATAAAATCCCACATGTAGAAGTCATACAAAACTCTCAAATTTGTCACCAATGGGGCTTCTCATCAAGCATTCATTGAGCATTTCCTACATGTAAGGTCATAGTGTGTGATTCTGAAAGGAATAGAAAGCCAGGATTCCTGCAATCAGGGAACTTACACATCACAAATAGCTGCAGTGAAAGCCTGAACATGCTCGTGTCTCTGATGGCTACTGAGCTATG